>NC_056735.1:11550294-11572794 GCF_019279795.1 Protopterus annectens
ATATTTGCTATGAAGAACTTGTATACATTCTATTTCTATAACAACATACCAAAGTAAACACAACAGTTTGTAGTATAAATCTTTATTTGAGTAACATGACACAGTGCTTTATTGCTGCATATCCTGTAGATCAATATTAGTCTGACAAACTTTATTTATTCAGTAGATACAGAACACACTATACCTACTGGCAGTAAACAATGTACTCCTTCTTATTTATTGCACTATATACTGCAAGATAGATCTGTACTCAATAGCCTGTTGGTGCAGCCTTGACAGTCTGTCTACTTGGGCCTCCACATTGCTAGCCCTCTCTGCTGCAGCTGCAGGAGAAAAGAACACATATTATGCATACCTTTCTATCACATACTCATGCTAGAATTTGGTACAGCTATGGATGAGATACTTACAAACTACTGTGCCATTCTGGTCCCGAGCTTCATGGATCCATTGGGCCAACAGTGCCCCTTCCTATGCTTTAGGTCAGCATAATGACGCCGTACCTGCTCACCAGTTCAGGGAATTCCAGTAGCACTGCTGAGATCACTTGCCAGATGGTCCCAGGCCTCCACTTTTTACTGTGAGCCTTGGTACTGGCCCTGCAGTGGTCTGTGGTTATGGTCTTTAACAAGGAGCCCAGCCATGACCCTGGATTTAAGATGCCCCAGCACTGAGCCCGAAAGCGTGCTCACTCTCCAATGCCAGACATAGTTCCTGCAGAGATCAAACTACAACAGGTTCTGTCTGTATTCCCACCTGTGGAGTTTAAATAAGGCCATATTCCTGCCCTTTTCCATCACTGGACCATTTTGAAAATGTTGAGCATGGCTCAGCAGTGTGGAAACCCACTAAGCTGAGTTGAGCAGTGCTTAAAGGGGTAGATGCTGAGCAGTGCTTAGTGGTGCACAAAACCACTCAGCCTGGCTAAATACTGCTTAGAATAGACTTCTAAGCAATCCTAAAACTGGCTAAGCAGAGCTGAGCGGTGCTAAGCATTGCTTAGTTTTAAGGTTAAAAACAGTTTTGAATTGGGCGTTAATTACTCATTACTGACATATTATTAAGTGTATATATTTTACTTTACATGACATCCCCTTATGTGCTTACATGACATTACCTTGGGGTGTGACTGTACTGTACAGGACACTTGTATTTACATTGGGGTTTCACAGCATATATCCACTGACACTTCAATTATGGACCAGCTGCACTACCCTGGTTAACAACATCAATTACTACATCATGTAAAAATAAAAAAAAAAAATTTTAACAATGCTTTCCCATGTAAAAATGAAGGGCCTGTCTTGGTACTCAAACCGTGAACTGCTGCATGCAAAGCCAGAATTCTAACCATTATGCTATTGTGCCATTGAGGATTTTAGCTATACATTTGTATTTAGCTCCTATGAGATGTTTAAGTAATGCTGAGCAAAGTGCAGTGACGTGGAAACCCACTCAGCTACGCTTAAACTTCACTTATAATGGAAAAAAATATATACAATCACTTTAATTACATACATTAATACTAATGCTGATTCATATTTGGTACTGCACTATCTGTCATTCTATCAACTTTCTAAGTCTGTATGTGCAATATGTTTTAGACTTGCCCTATTTTGGGACCTTTGTCCCACAATTATTTCATTTCAAATCCAGATTTCTTGGTGGAAGAGGTTGAGGTGTGTGCATACCTTTCAGTTGTCCAGATTTTCACAGACTATGCAGATGATTGATTGGCTCATATTTTTGTTTTGTTCCTCATGTGTATTTCTGCAAATCACTGGGATGATCTCAGGATTGAAGTCACTAAATAATGGTATACCTTTGAGTTTCAGACTTCTAATCCTTCAGAAAATGTATGTTCATACAAACCCTGTTCCTCTATCAACTTTCTAAGTTTATGAGAGCTGTACTTAAAATATGTCCCTATTTTTGGACCTTTATCCCCCCATTTGGTTGCCCTTTGTCTGGAGTTTGGGCACTAAGAGGTTTACAGGTATGGCTGTGTGTCTGAGGATACACTTGTAGTGTAAAGTGCTGTTCGGCACTTTGACCATACAGGGGGTGTGTAACAGTACCTGTCACACATCTCCTGCATTGCTTCCCATTGACAATCATGCTTTCAATGTCTGTGGTCACTGAAACCATTGTAAAGTGCCGTACGCACATTCACAATGCAGGGAGTGTGTGACAGTACCTGTCACACACCCCCTGCATTTATTTCAACTCTTACTAACTATTTCAGTGTCCACAGACACTGTTTTACTTTTATTAGTTGCTTTCCGTGTCCGTGGACACTGAAAGCATTTAAAAAGTGCCGTATGGCACTTTGAGAGTGCAGGGGGTGTGTTGGATCTGCGAGCACTAATGCAACATGCCCCCTGCACTCATTCAGTGTTCATGTCTGCAGATCCGTTCTCAGTAGTGCACCTTCATTAATATGAAAGGCATGCTGCTGAGAAGGCTATGCGGATGCGAACACCATTCACTCCATGTAGAAATAATACTATTCCTACACGGAGTTTATTGAATCCTGGAGTATAAGTTTATAACATTTAACAAATATTTCAAAATAAAGTTGTTGTTTGTAATACGTTTAAAAACAAAATTTCCTCTTACGTCTATTGAGATTATATTTCTATGTACATTTTTGTAGTTATAAATCTGTTGACAGTGCATTCGTTGTAATGTCTAACAATGTTTATTTGATAAAATGAATAATAAATTAATTTATTGTAATACTATCAAATGATAGCTTGTCTTATTAGTAAAAAGGCATATTGTAAATGACCTTATGATTGTTATCGGAGTCATAAACAAGCTCCACAATGTAGAAACCTGCATTGATCTGCATAAAGATCAAACAAATGGTTCACTTTGTTAATTTATTTAACTTATTTGCTAAAAAGAGAAGGGAACTTGACCTGCCCCAGACCTTTTTGTTTTCATCCCTAGCCCTAGCCACAAGGGCATTGATAAATGCAATATATATATATATATATATATATATATATATATATATATATATATATGTATATATAGGTCCCCTGTCCCCTTTATATTACCGACACGACACTTCACCGACACGCGGAAGACCGAGACGAAACGACCGACAGGTAAGTTGATCGAAAAGGTGATTTTCCGACAGCCGAAAGACCGACAAGGGTAACGTGTGAGCGCGACTCGGTAAGTGTGCGATATTGATGGAGTTAGGAGCGGTCAGGTAAGTGTGCGATATTGTGGGATTTTGGGTTAGGGTGTGGGAAAGGTGAGTGTGTGGTAGTGTTGGAGTTAGGGTTCGGGTAAGGTAAGTGTGTGATAGTGACGGACTGTAGTTTAGGGACGGGTTAAGTGAGTTAGGTTTAGAGTGCGGGTAGGGTGAGTGTGCGATAGTGACGGGCTTTATGTTTTAGGGTGGGTTAAGTGAGTTAGGGTGCAGGTAGGTTAAGTGTGCGATAGTGACAGTCTTTAGGTGTAGGGGTGGGTTAAGTGAGTTAGGGTTAGGGTGCGGGTAGGGTAACTGTGCGGTAGTGTCGGACCTTAGGGTTAGGGTTTGGGTTAGGGTTAGTGGATATGTCATTGTGTGTCATGTGTAGTTTACGTTGTTTGTGTTGGTGTAATTGTGTTCGGTTTTGTGAGTTGTCAGTGTTGTGTGGTTTCGGTTATTTGGGGTCGGTGTTTTGTGTGTTGGTGAAGTGTAGTTTCGGTAACGTAAAGTAGACCCATATATATATATATATATATATATATATATATATATATATATATATATATGCATATCTTAGCTTGGCCAATTAGCCAGCATCTTTTTGGGTGGAAACAGGAGTAAAACCATGCAGATGCATGCTCACCACTCATTGTAATCACCTACTGCAGGTAGGTTAATTACCATGACTATAAGAGAATATGATTCAGAGACAGCTGTGGCTGAATCTATGGCTGCAGTGAGAAAGATCTCATTATCGCCTCATTTGCATGTCTCTGAATCACACTCTTGTTAACACCTGAAAATGCTAGTGTTCTCCCTAGCAGCCCATGCATTACATTGTCAAAAGCACCCAGCTAAACTCATATGCACATATTCAGATACCCATGCTGCTGCACTTGCACGTTTGCACGTGTGCTCGCGCACACACACACACACACACACACACACACACACACACACACACACACACACACACACACACACACACACACACACACACACACTCACACACACACACAAAACCATGCAGCTTTGTTTATGCCCCTACAGGCATCCACACACAAATACACACACCTAGACACAGTAACCTCTCCCCCATGTCTTTGTCTTTGCGGAACTTACCTGCACTTCTACTCATTTCAAACTTTCAAAAGAGTGAATGTGTGACTGCCATATTTTGATGGCATTCAATTTTTCTGCCAACAGATACATTTTACATAGCTGAGTAATTCTCTGAATCACTTGGTAGTACAAATCAGGAGCAGCTGGCATTTATAGAGAATACGTGGCTAATTAGCATTACCCACTCCAATGGATTGCTACATTATTATGCAGATCTGCCAGCAAAACTGCCCTCTGCACTGAGGAACCTCAGAGGTAGGGTGATCTAAGAAGAGGAAAGGCTTACCACAAGGGGGGAAATGACCATGTTAAAACTTCCCTTAGTGGTAAGCCTTTGTGATTCCCAGCCATGGAGAACATGATACTACACACAGACATTGACTAGATGTCAGGACTGAATCCTGCAGCTGTGAGACAAAGATCTTAACCCCTTGAGCTACCATGTTGTCCATTATAAATGTAAACAACAGAGGCAGAATCCATTTCTGGGGAAGTGTAAATTATGTGCACCAAGTTATTTCATCTTGATATAAATACTCAATGGGGATACATTGAAAGGCACAACATAACATTTCAGCAGGGCCAGGTGGCCTAAATGGTTTGTATTTGAGAAATATTATAGACCTGTTGGGTGCATGCCTACACAGGTTGTTTCAAGGAAGTTTAGAAACAGGATTTGTTCCCGAAATATGGAAATTTGCTTTGGTAGGGCCAATACCTAAAGGGACCAAAATTAATACATTTGATAACTATCATCTCATTGGTTTGACATGCATTATCAGAAAATCATTTGCTTGAGTAACTTGTGAGCTAATGACCATGAAATTAAAACCTGGCCTGGATATTTACCAACATAGATTCTATAAGGGAAGGTTGTGTGTGCCAGGCCTAATAAATTGCTACCAAAATATCTGTGAAGCTGTGGATATGGGGTTGTGAGTAGCTGTAATCTACATGGGCCTTACTAATGCATTTGAGTCTGTTCCTCACAGTGAAATTGCCAAGATAATGTTTAAAAATAATATTAATGTGTATAATATTAATTGGGTATCTAATTATCTTACTAATATAACATTTAGAGTTACAATAGAGAATAGAATATGGATTAGCAAGTTTGCTGATGACAGAAAAATTGGGACAAAAGTGAGCTTGATAAAGGATCACACTAAGTTGCAGGAATTTGTGGACACCTTATATTCATGGTAGTTGAGAAAGCAAACAGACTTTAATGGCGGGAAATTAAACATTTTACACTTTGACAAAAACAATCCCTGCTACCTAGATGCCATAAATATTTTTATGCTTAGTGAGCAGAAGTTTAAGGATTTGTCCGCATGGGACTTTTACATGGGGATAATAAACAAGTGACGACTAGAAAGGGCTACATAATTATAAAGGATATCTTCTGAAGCATAACTTGTAGGTACGAAAATGTTCTACTATCTATCTGCAAGGCTGTAGTAAGACCTATAACTGAATACCATGCAGCTGTCTGCATAATCACTCTCAGCACTGCAGGCTGGAAAGGATAGAAAGACATTTTACTAGATAAATAACTAGAGCTAAGCATCTGTGTTATGAGAACAGGCTATAAAATGTGTCATTATGTTCAGCTATATATATAGACTGGTAAGATTAGATTTAATTCTGATCTATAAATGTGTGAATGGTGACACCATGACAGCAATACTAGGAACTGAACTTAGGGTTCATGTTATGAGAACCAGAAACAACTCCTTGAAACAGTATTATAGGGATAAGATCATTTCATGGAAAAACTAGTAACTGATGGAATAGTTTGCTGGTAGATGTTAGAGATGCTGAAAGCGTAGAGGCATTTAAGGGTGCACTGTACCAATGGTTTGAAAAAAGGTGTATACAACTATTCTGCTTATCGAAATCTTGTAAAGCATCCTGGGAGGCTCAGACTTTGAATTTATGATTATTGAACATTGAACATCAATTTGCTGGTATAAAACATACACAAACCGTGGCTGGCAAACTACTTTCCATGTGCCAATGTTGATGTACATGGAATTAACCAACTGCAGGATGCAAAGCATTTAGTAATAAAAGATAATTTTTAAATGCTTATGAAGTGATACAAAGCCTAGTTGTTTTGATTTTATTTGAAACATTTTTATCATTTGTAATTAATGTAAATTTTTTTTATTTGCACAATTTCTGTTCTTCTGATCTAAAGATCGGTGTATGTAATATCTGTACAGACTTACTATAATTTGATTCTGTCTGCAGTTTAAACTGATTCTTGTAGCGTGCATCTTTTTTTCTTTGTCTTTTAGATAAAGTCATAACTGAAATGTTTCTGCTGAATTAGCCCATCTCATCAGTTAACAAAAATAAATAAATGGCAAAATCTTTTTAGGACTGGCACAGTAATAAAGTATAAAATATGTTACAGGACTGACACTGTAGAGCACAAATAATGCCAGGCACCTGGTGCCACAAGCCCCAGAGGGTGAAGTCAGGTGAAAGTTTGGTACAAAGTTTATTTATTTATTGACATTTGGTTACCAGGAAAGTCCGAATGGGTAGGAGCCCATTTTCAGTGGAAGCCCAGGAGAAAAGCTCCAAAGTGTTACAAAACATTTTAAGAGCAATACTCTTACTGATTTTTTTTAAATAATCCAAAATATAAATACAGTTTAAATAATTATACCAAATTAGACATAATATAAAACTCTGGTTAAAAATAGATACAAGTTACATGATAATGATTTAACAGTTAGAGAAAATGTAGCCAGTTTATAGAGAAATTAAAGGTAAGTTAGTATACAAACAGGAATTGCAAAACAAAGTGAGGGAGAAGCAGGCTTGTAGTAGATTTAGAGAGAAAACCAGGGAAGAGAAATTGATAGAAGTAAGGAAGTGAGTGAAGAAGGGAGAGTAAGGATATATAAGGTATGAATAAGTATGTCTTCACATTCTGGGATATAGTTTACCCTGGTGTTGAGCAAGAACAGAGCCAGCGTTTGGCTAGGAAGTCCTTCAGAATGGTTTTGAAGGATGGGAGGGAGGACATTGACCTGATAGATAGAGATAAGGAGTCTCAAGCCGTAGCAATATGGTACAAGTACAGACAATGCCCAGCAGATTTGATAGGTTTGTTTACAGGCAGTAGTTTTTGATCACTGGATCATAATGGCTGATTAGGAACAAAGCTGTGTAGAATGTTATTTAGTGCTAGACATGCAGATGGATTCTGGATCATTTTATAGGTGGTAAAAAGCTGTATATATGTTAGTTGGTGAGGTAGATCTAACCAATGTAGGTTTTTGTTGTGCTATACAGTGGTGGGTTCTGAAGGGGGTATTTGCTGCAAATTTAGCAACTTTGCTATAACATTGTTCAAGTTTTCATTTTTGTGATGCCTGAAGGATAGTAAGGAGTGTGGGGGGAGATAAGTAGTGGCAAGTGTAGCTTTTGTTGTACTGGTGAAAAAGATTTTTGGCTCTATAAAATTAGTTTTTCTAATTCAATTTTGTATATGCAGGTTGAAGTTAAGGTTCTCATCCATTATAACCCCTATTAAAGTTTTTCAGTTTTTCCCAGTTAGGGGTCACCACAGCAGAACTCCGGTCTGGTAATGACTAGCAGTGAATTTTTATGGTGTTGCATTGCCAACCCAGCACCCAACCTTCAAAGAAGGTACACCCACACATGCATGCACCTGCCTGCATGTCTTTTCAAGTTCAGGCACTCCAGCTGAGAATCGAACCGGAGAACCTCTTGCTGTGAGGTGACAATGCTAACCGCTGCACCACCATGGCTGTCATGATCACCCCTATTAATTTGCTATAAAAAGTGACTTCAGGGGTTTTATTATCACAAGAAAGGACTTTAAAATTAGTTTTTTTTTCATGGGAGAGGGATTTGGGGGAAAAATAGTATTTTTTTTTTAGGCTTATGCATAAGGTGTGAGTTACAAAGTCATGTTTCCATTGCTCTTAAAGCTTCCTGAGTAATTTTTTTTGAGGTGTGCCACATTATCAGATGTGCAAATGATAGTAGAATCATCTCCATACTGTATTAGGAAGGCCTGATGTATAGTTGTGTGGAGGCTGTTGGTGAGAATGTTAAAGAGGAGAGGGCCAAGAATAGAGCCTTGTGGTACACCGGTGGTGACTGGGAGATATGAAGAGAGGGTGGAGTGCCATTTTACCGACTGATACCTGTTGGATATGTAACTTTTGAACCACAGAAGGGTGAGCTGAGAGAGATCTAATGAGGACATTTGAAGTAGAAGTTTGCTGTGACATACTGTGTCGAAGGCTTTAGACAAGTCCAGAAATAAGGAAGAGACTAGTTTGCCATTATCTCTCTCTCTTTATTGACAGTATCTATATAGGTTAGAAGTGCAGTGTTAGTACTGGGGGAAGAGCAGAAGCCATCTTGTGTGGGGATAAGAGTTCTTCCTGAAGGAGGTAGTCTAGCAATTGTTTCTGAATACATTTTCCAAGCATTTTGGAAAGGGGGATAAGATTGCTTTAGATGTAAAGTTGGTAATGAGAGCTGAATTTCTTCCTTTGTGCACAGAAATAATGTGTGATTTTCTTCTAGAGAGTGGAAATGTGGGCTTTTTGGACTGACCTATTTATAAGGATTGAGACAGGATAGTTAATACTACTGGCTGCTGTTTTAAGGTATTTCCTTGGAAGGTCATAAGCTGAAGTAGATCATGGTTTGAATAGTTTTATATAGGATTTGGTCACTGGTTTGAAGGTAAAAGTGGATTTAGAGATATGTGATTGCTGGGCAGGGTTAAGATTAGATGTTGGGAAATCCTTGGTTAGAGATGCTATACTATCTATAAAATAAGAATTGAATTGTATTGCAGTTTCAAGTGATGACTTATTGAGAGAGGGGTTAGGGCTGAATTTATGGTTGGGATGCAAGATTTTCTTAATGGCTGAAATGTTTAGCTTCATCATCCTAACTGATCAAAAGATGGTTTTCATCACAACAGGACAGAGTAAACATATATGGCATATGTGACATTTCTGTGCAGACCTGACCTCTGCAAAAGCACATGGGTAGATTAACAGCATTAGAATCCAATGGTACTACAGTTCTGTGCATTCTGATAGCATTTTAGTGGCCTGTTGGGAATATTGGGGGTATTTTACAGTCATCCTAGTTTACTGTTGCACATGGAAGAGCATATGATGGTCTCTGAAGCCACATAAGAGTAAGAAATATGTAAAGTTTTGAACAAACATCTGCATCTACATTACCAGATGAACTCCTGTCTAGCAGCTGTGGTGCCTGGAAAGCTAGTTAATTTTCCCTGAAGCACCCCAAGAATGTGGAATATTATAGGGATGTCATAGACTTTCATCCCTAGATTACCTGATGCAATCTTCAGTTATCTTCTATGACATGTGAAAGAGCACATAATGTTCCACAAAAGCCTTCAGGATTTGTGTACATTATATGTGGCAGGTAACAATTTAGACAACATTCTACCAATGGTTCTAGATGCAATAGTTTGTACACGCGTAGGCATTAAGGTCTAATGACAGACCCAGGAAGTAGAATAGATCAGCATGAGGAGGGGGGATCCCTCCATCAGCTAACAGGTGTTATGTGGTGCAGGTAGATTCCTCATGAATGTTTGTATCAGATACTGTGGAAGTGGACATGAAGCACACATGTGGCAGATAAGTGAAATGTGCCATGCATTTAATAAGGAAACAGTAACATAAGGACAGCTCACTGCTGGGCTGGCCAGGCAGTAATGTTAGCAAATGCAAAACATATGAGCTATGAGTTTCCAGCAGATGAACATGCTGTAACAGGAAAACATAAACCAAATAAAAAGTACTCCAATCATCTCAGATACCAAAAAAAAAAAAGACCAAAAAAGACCTTTAATTCCAAGATATAGCACATTAGCAAAGCTTTCAAGTCTGCAAGACTTTTTCTCAACGCAAAAATCTGTGTGACAGTTATTCAAAGTTTAAATATCTGCAGCCATTCTATCAGAACCATCTAATCTGTCACATGTTACATGGTCATATAATACTTCATACGATAATGACTTAATAAATATGTATGTAAATATGTATATATTATGACCTAGAAACATGTGAACTACTATAAAATAAATTAGAACAACACAATTAAAAATGTGCTTATAAAATACACTTATAAAGCACTTATAAATCACACTAATTTATAATACAGCAGATGGGAAAAATAAGACTAAAAATATGTATTATATGAAATCTAAAACATATATCTACAGTAATATAATGCACTTTTATACTTGTGTTTATATTTTAGTACTGGCTTATATTGTTCATAATATTATGTCCTGGAAGTGTATTGGCTCTAAAATAATTGATCCACCTGTATTCTGCTAGCTCTGTTTTAATAATATGCCCCTCCCCTCTTTTTTCAAGATTAATTTTCTTTAATACTTCAACCTTAAAAAAGTGTTCATAATCAGTGGATGATATATGTTTAAATAAGGTGTTACTATCCACCTTTCTATGAATCTCTGAGAGGTGTGAGGCTATTCTATCTTTAAGTTTCTGATTTGTCTTACCAATGTAGAATGCAGTGCATTTAATGCAGTTAGCCAAATATACATTTTCCAAATTGCATGTTGCAAAGCTATTAAATATAACTGTCTACTTAGCAATAGGATATGCAAAATCAGATGTTAAATTTATATGCTTACACTGTATTTATGAAATGGCAAAGTCGCTTTCTTAATACCAGTCTTTCTGTTATGTCTAGTGTTAATGTTTTATATCAGAGTAGTTGTTTTAAATTCTTTTTCTCTCTCTCTCTCTCTCTCTCTATATATATATATATATATATATATATATATATATATATACATATACACACACACACACACACACACACACACACACACACACACAATGTGGTCTTTCATCTAGAAATTTAGTAATTTGACAGATTTCAAAATAGCTCAATTCTTCTCTATAATATTTCTTATCTGATTTGTTCTTCTATTATATCTGGTGACATACCCTAGAGACCAATTTGTTCTACTACTATTTTCTGTTTGTTGCTCTACACTGTTATTACCATGAAGGTATGGTTTCCCTTTACTTTCCAACTCGGTCATTATAGTTTCCAAACTATCAATAATTAAAGTCTGGCAATACCTTCTAGAGTAAAAATCTGTAGTCATACTGTTAATTTCAGACATAAAACCTTTATCCGTAGTGTTAAGTCTACTAGCTTACAAGAACTGACTTCTTACAATGCTCTTATAAATATATCTAGGATGCATGCTGTTTGCCTGCACATGCCCAGTAGTCTGAACATTCTTCCTATGAATGGTAGTATGGAAATTATTATTTGATCAGATATAGTAATATCCAGAAAACGAATAGAATCCCAAACATAATTAACATCACATTTTAAAAAAATTGGATAGTTTCTTCCAGCTCTTTTACATATGCTAGTGGGCTATCAACATCACCCTTCCATAGAAGAAATATATCATCCACAAACCGTTTAAAGAAGGTTAAATTATTATTGTCATAGTTAATGATGAGTAAACTTTTATCATAAATAAAAAGTTCTTCCCATCTACTCAACACTAGATTGTCATGGCGATTAGCAACTGGGTGCCCATGGCAACCCCAATTACTGATGATAAAATGTATTATCAGAGAGGATTACTTTTTTGGTTTATGTTATGTTTCTTACCTTTGTACTCCTTATTACTGACAAACGTTTGTATTTTTGTGACAGGAAAACATAGCACAGATTGAGGTCTACAGGTGGGGTATGTACCAAATATCACTTTCTGTTTCATAGGTTATGATATCTACCCACTACATTAATAATGGTTACCCACTACTAAACAGTACACACTACAGCTCTGAATAATGACTCCAGCACTGTCCTTAAACTTTGATATATGTCGTTAATATTGGGGTGCACATTCAAACACACTCACTTGTTGAGAAGGTTTTTAAATTCTTGTTAAGGCACTTTATGTACCTAGATACTTTTTTCTGAGGACCTACACTACAGTCCTAACAAGGCAAAATGTTCCTTCTTGTGCCATGTTATACAACATGGAGATGTGCAGATGGCTGGCAGCAGAGCATGCAGCATACTCAGCTAATGCCTGTGATGATGATGGCACCATGTAGAATGATGCATAGTGTACAGAATAGTATGCATTATGAGCAGTGCATGCTAATGGCAATGATGATGATGGCATCATATAGAATGATGTATAGGGTACAGAACAGTATGCATTATGAGCAGTGCATGCTAATGGCAATGATGATGATGGCATCATATAGAATGATGTATAGGGTACAGAACAGTATGCATTATGAGCAGTGCATGCTAATGGCAATGATGATGATGGCATCATATAGAATGATGTATAGGGTACAGAACAGTATGCATTATGAACAGTGCATGCTAATGGCAATGATGATGATGGCATCATATAGAATGATGAATAGGGTACAGCACAGTATGCATTATGAGCAGTGCATGCTAATGGCAATGATGATGATGGCATCATATAGAATGATGTATAGGGTACAGAACAGTATGCATTATGAACAGTACACATCATTCACTGCACACATGTGCAGAACCATGTCAGGCAGATGCTTGCTATAGATCCATGTAGTACAGAGGGTGACAGATGCATGTACAGTGCACTTGTGACAAGTGATACCATGTTAGGGCATTATGTTAAACAGGATTTAAGCTGATGTTTAGCAAGATATCTGTCATACTGAAAAAAGAGTTATTAAATGCATGACAAAATAATTAAAAATACAGAAATAGTAATAACAATTTTAAACATAGGAACCAACGATTTTTAATAAAAATATAGTAAGCACAATCTGGGGACCGCAGTGTGCACTGAGCACTGAACTATTCATATACTTCAGTAATGACATATATGTGTGTGTGTGCGTGTGTGTGTGTGTGTGTATATATATATATATATATATATATATATATATATATATATATATATGTGTGTGTGTGTGTGTGTGTGTGTGTATATATATATATATATATATATATATATATATATGTGTGTGTGTGTGTGTGTGTATAGTAGTCATTTAGATTGTCGCATGCTAATAATATCGAATGTGTGTAATGCTGGCAGAACTGATCTCAGAATAATTTGATTGATTCTGATAGCATCACTGTGTGGATGGTTGCAGAGCAGCAGTGAGTGTGGATTTGCCGTTACCCTGCTGCTGTGCAATCTTGGAGTTGCTGTATATATAATTTGCAGGGGGTGTAGGAGGTACAGGGGGGCTTGTCCCTTGCAAAACCCATTAGTTGTGCTTCTGTTTTATTCCATGTTTTGATGTTCAATCTTTTTGGATCACTGTTTTACAGTTTGATGTTTAGCTACTTCAGTAATGTGAAGTACATGTATATATATGATACCCTCTCTCTCTCTCTCTCTCTCTCTCATAGTTTCATAGTTTCATAGTTTAGTACTAGGCTATCTGCCCTGGGGCATTTGTAAGCCTAGCCATAGTGATGTGGCTTTCGCCACCCCATGAAATGGTACAAAAATGCACAGAATAGATTTAGAATACTGTTACTCTGTCTAGTAGTGACACAATGAAGGTCCCCTTATATAATAGAATTAGTTTACTGTGCCCCTGTCTAGTAGTGACACAGATGTGACCCCTGGGGTAAACTTACGATCTCCCATCCACTCATCAAGATTTCTTTTGAAGAGAGTCAGTGAGGGGCTCTGCCTAACATGAACTGGGATCTTGTTCCAAAGCAAGGGAAGCCTCTGGGTTATGAATCTATCCCTCCAGCATGTCCTATTCATACTTGTGCCGATGTTTAAGTCTTTAGCTCTTGTGGTCCTGATGGATTTGGATTTTTTGAGGTGGAGCATGTCCATCAGTTCCTGATTGGACATGGCCTTGTACGTCAGGCAGAGATCACCTCTGAGCAGGCGGTATGCTACTGAATAGAGCTGGAGTTTCTTTAGTCTGGCAGAATAAGACATATGTTGGAGACCCTTGATCCTCTTGGTGAGGTACTTTTGTGGTCTCTCCAGCTGTTGCAAATGCCGGGTGAGGTGCATACCAAATGGGACATTGTACTCAACCATGGGTCTGATGAGAGAGGAGTATAGGGGTACAATGACATCCTTGGATCTGGATGTGAATCCCTTCATGATAAGGTGTGCAAGGTAGAATGTTTTTCTAACCACTTTGACAACATGGGTGTCAAATGAGAGGTCGCTGTCGACTTGGGTCCCTAGGTCTCTGATTACTTTTTCCGTACTCAGTGGGTTGCTGTCTATGTGATCATTTGTGGGTACTTTGTTTTTCCCAAAGGGGATGACTATACATTTATTGGCATTTAGTTTAAGGCCATGACACCGGCACCAGTTGTCCGTTCCTGTGAGGCCTTTTTGTAGGATGTATGTGTCCGCTGGTGTATCGACTATGGCACCTAGTTTGCAGTCATCTGCGAACTTTGTCAGCCACAACCCTCCCATGTTTGCTTTAACATCTGAGAAATAAATGCCGAACAAGAGGGGTCCCAGGACAGATCCCTGTGGGACACCACTTGTGACTGGCTTTGAGTCTGACATTGCTCCAGCAATTTTAACTTTATGGGTTCTGTCCTTTAGCCAGTTTGCAACCCATCTAGTGACATAAGGGTTTACGTTTAAGCTGTTGAGCTTATCTATGATGCCTGAGTGGGGTATTGTGTCGAAGGCCTTAGCCAAGTCCAGGTAGGCTGTATGGACTGCTTTGCCCTCATCAGTGGCTCTAGTGACTGTTTTGAAAAAGTCAACCAGGTTCAAAAGGCAGGATCTGCCCTTTACAAAGCCGAACTGGGTGGGGTTAAGTGTCTGTAGGTCCCCTATGTCTCTGTTTATGAGTTCCATAATGATTCTTTACATAGCTTTGCAGACCAGGCTGGTTAAGCTTATGGGGCGGTAGTTCCCAGGGTCTGTAGAGGTACCCCCTTTGTGGAGTGGGACCACTGTTGCTGTACGCCAGTGTTCAGGTACATATCCTGTAGTAAGGCTAAGGTTAAATAGCATTTTTATGTGCGGGTTTAGCTCCTCTTGGAGTTCACGTAGCACGCAACCCGGGATACCGTTAGGCCCCATTGATGCTGTGTTTTTAGCTTTGTTGAGGGCGGTTCTCACTTGGACATCTGAGATGACAGGGAGATTACATTCAGCTGGGATAAGTATTTCTTCTTTTGGGGGTGAGGGAGGGGAGAAATTTGCACTGAACCTGTCAGCCAGAATGTTGGCAATATCTGTGGGTTCAGTGTATTTTTTGATGTTGTGAACTAACTCAGAGCATATCTGAGGGTTTCCGCCCATGTTTCTAACATAGCTGAAGAAGGCTTTGTGGTTGTCTTTAGTGTCCTTAGCGATTTTTCTCTGAAAGTTGGCCTTGGATGTTTTTATGAGAGAAAGTAGTTTTCTGCTAATGTTGATCAGAGATGTCTTCCCTTTATGGGATTTTGCTCTGTCGTGCAGTAGCTTCCTTCTTTTGTTATACAATTTGTTAAAGGCTGAGGTCCACCAGACAGGACGCTTGCCTTTGGTGGAGAGGGACTTGGATTTATTTGGGATTGCATGATCCATGCATTCTTGGAGATGTCCATAGAAAGCATTTGTGAAGGATTCGGCATTGTGGGATGTGGTATCCACTGGCCCAGTGGGCTTAAAGGATACCATCTCAGTCTTAAGAAGAGTGAAGTCTGCTTTTGAGAAGTTTTTCACTGTGGTCTTTTGTGCTGGGGGTGGAGGTGGGATATGTATATCCAGGGTGATTAGTTTGTGGTCAGATCTCACTAGTGAGGGGTATACCTCCGGTGTTGAGCATTTTGTCCCCATGTTTGTGATGATCAGGTCTAGTATATTATCTCCCCTAGTGGGAGAGGTGACTAGTTGTCCCAGTGCATTTGAATTTATAAATTCCAGGAACCTTTGGGCTAGGGTGTTAGGGCTAGAATAATGTACCCAATCTATGTTTGGGTAGTTGAAGTCTCCCAGTATGATGGTATTGTGTGATACATTCATATCCTCCAATGTCTTCAGGAAGGCCAAATGGGGTTCCTGAGACTGGGAGGGCGGTCTGTAACATGCTACCAGTTGTATAGCAGTTTTGCCTATGGTTAGTTGCACCTGTATGGTCTCTGATGCTTCATGTGTTGCCACTAACCTGGAGGTGTGGGTGTCCTTGATGAATATGGACACTCCCCCTCCCTTTGTGGTTCGGCCCGTATTTTGGGGCCGAAAAGCATGATACGAGGTATAGCCTGGCAGCGCTGGGGTGCTCTCAGGAGCCTTGAACCAGGTTTCGGTTACTGCACAGATGTCGATGTTCTCCATACTGAGGAGTGCATCGAGTGCCTGCATCTTGAGATTTAGACTTCTGGCGTTGAGCAGCATTACCCTTAATTTTTTTCCATTTTTGTTTTCTAAGGAGGTGGGTTTGTCTTTTGAGCCTTGCCTAAAAAAGGCACTATGCGGGTGGCAAGAGCCTTGGCCAATATCCGGAAGCCCAGTGGTGACAGGTGCAAGCCATCCCTTGTGAAGCAGTGTGGCTTGTCCAACATGTCATCCCAGGCAGACAGACATTGGATCCCCTTAGAATGACACCAGTACTTGAGCCAATTATTAAAGCTGATCATCTTGTCTTTGTATTGTGGCATCATTCTTGGTGAGGGCAAGATGCTGCTCAGGGTCAGGGTCATACCAGCCTGGGCTACATAATCAGAGAGCTCCTCTATGTCTCTTTTCATGTAGTCCAGGTACGTCTCAGGTCATTCACGCCAGCATGGACAATGACGGAGTCATATTTGTACTTGCTTTGGAGTGACCTGAGTGCG
Source organism: Protopterus annectens (assembly GCF_019279795.1). Classification (NCBI taxonomy): domain Eukaryota; kingdom Metazoa; phylum Chordata; order Ceratodontiformes; family Protopteridae; genus Protopterus; species Protopterus annectens. Next base: position 11,567,516 of record NC_056735.1, read on the forward strand.
TGTGTTATGTGGCGGATCCTAGCTCCCAATAGGCAGCTCACAGTCACCCTCTCCTTGTTCAGCCTGGTAAGCGGGACATCAGTGTGTCTGACTATAGAGTCACCTATTACTAGTGTATCAGGCATGGTGTTTGGCCTTAAGGGCTGTGATTGATTGACACACTGATTTATTGAAGTATGTGTTGCATGTGTTTTGTTTTGAGGTGGTGGCTTTTTGGATGTCTACTTTGGGAGCCCCTGTTGTTTTGATAAGTTTTTTATTAGAGCCTCCGAGTATGTCTTTGTGTTTTTATGTGTTTGGTTTGCAGTTGTGGTAGGTCTATGTGGGACTGGGTTTGTTGTGTGTGTGGTTACCATCTCCTCCTATCTGGTCATGCCAGCCCTGAGTTGAGAGAGTTCAGCCTCCAGTTTGGCTATATAGTTGCATCTCTCACATGTATTTGTGTTTGTTGGGAGGAGGAGAGGGTTGTCTGTGTACATGAGACAATTGTAGCATTGTCTCAAGATACCCAGATTAACCAGCTGAACTGGAGAGGATGCCAGTAATCTACCACTCGACATGCTAGAACAGTATAAGGGAGTGCTGTGCCTTTAAGGGAAGTGGATATTCATAGGGGGGGTAGGTGGATGTAGTGCTTACTTAGTACGAGAGTGCTTACTTAGTAGAGAAGTTTTGAGAACAAGTGCTAGGCTTATAATATAACGAGTAGTCTGATTATACCAAGAGTAGAGCTTCCTTAAGGGAAAATTTAAAGAGCAGACTTGGCGGAGCCAGAAGAAGTTTAACCTTGTTAACTGGCGCTGCGCTATGCGCACAACCGCTCAAAAACGCCCACAGGCGGATTTTAAACAGGGAACTTCAAAAGAGCTAGAAATGGTCCAAAACAACAAATTACTACAGCTCTTGTGCTGAGGTCACTTCCTACAGGGACAGGTAGGCTGCTCAATGCTCCCCACTCCCACTGGTGAGCAAAGAAACTTCCTTCTATCCAAGTAAGGTAATGGACAACACAGGAACTACACCACAGCCCAGAATACAGCAATGCTTGTAAACTGGTCTAAACTAGTCGAGGAGAGGTGGAAAAACAAGGATTATTTTTTGTTTTTTTGTTTTTAGATAGAAACACACAGAAAATGCAGAAACAGTGATAAATCAGTTACACAGGCTAGCACACTTTAGTGGGCAGCCTCAACAGTTAAATTAAACAAACAAACAAACTTTCGATCAAATTCGACTAAAAAGTAACTTTAAGTGCAGATTTTAAAATAATTCAGCAAACAGCTAAAAAAACAGTTTAAGCTTGTTTAGGGTAAGCTAGAGAAGCTATTCCAAGTGAAAAAACAGCAAAAATACTTAAATCCAGAACGTAGTTGCTTTTCTGAGTTCTCTGTAGCTAGGACCACTCTGCAGGACCACGAGGAGCTTGTCTGAGTAGTATAGCCAGAAAAAAAATGCCCAGAGGCGGATTTTAAACAGGGAACTTCAAAAGAGCTAGAAATGGTCCAAAACTACCAATTACTGCAGCTCTTGTGCTGAGGTCACTTCCTACAGGGACAGGTAGGCAGCTCAAGGCTTCCCACTCCCACTGGTGAGCAAAGAAACTTCCTTCTATCCAAATAAGGTAATGGACAACACAGGAACTACACCACAGCCCAGAATACAGCAATGCCTGTAAACTGGTCTAAACTAGTCGAGGAGAGGCGGGAAAACAATGATTATTTTTTGTTTTTTTTGTTTTTAGATAGAAACACACAAAAAATGCAGAAACAGTGATAAATCAGTTACACAGGCTAGCACACTTTAGTGGGCAGCCTCAACAGTTAAATTAAACAAACAAACAAACAAACTTTTGATCAAATTCGACTAAAAAGTAACGTTAAGTGCAGATTTTAAAATAATGCAGCAGACAGCTAAAAAAACAGTTTAAGCTTGTTTAGGGTAAGCTAGAGAAGTTATTCCAAGTGAAAAAACAGCAAAAATACTTAAATCCAGAAAGTAGTCACTTTTCTGAGTTCTCTGTAGTTAGGACCACTCTGCAGGACCATGAGGAGCTTGTCTGAGTAGTATAGCCAGAAAAAACGCCCAGAGGTGAATTTTAAACAGGGAACTTCAAAAGAGCTAGAAATGGTCCAAAACTACCAATTACTGCAGCTCTTGTGCTGAGGTCACTTCCTACAGGGACAGGTAGGCTGCTCAAGGCTCCCCACTCCCACTGGTGAGCAAAGAAACTTCCTTCTATCCAAGTAAGGTAATGGACAACACAGGAACTACACCACAGCCCAGAATACAGCAATGCCTGTAAACTGGTCTAAACTAGTCGAGGAGAGGCGGGAAAACAATGATTATTTTTTGTTTTTTTGTTTTTAGATAGAAACACACAGAAAATGCAGAAACAGTGATAAATCAGCTACACAGGCTAGCACACTTTAGTGGGCAGCCTCAACAGTTAAATTAAGCAAACAAACAAACTTTCGATCAAATTCGACTAAAAAGTAACTTTAAGTGCAGATTTTAAAATAATGCAGCAAACAGCTAAAAAACAGTTTAAGCTTGTTTAGGGTAAGCTAGAGAAGCTATTCCAAGTGAAAAAACAGCAAAAATACTTAAATCCAGAAAGTAGTCGCTTTTCTGACTTCTCTGTAGCTAGGACCACTCTGCAGGACCACAAGGAGCTTGTCTGAGTAGTATAGCCAGAAAAAAATGTCCAGAGGCGGATTTTAAACAGGGAACTTCAAAAGAGCTAGAAATGGTCCAAAACAACCAATTACTACAGCTCTTGTGCTGATGTCACTTCCTACAGGGGCAGGTAGGCTGCTCACGCCTCCCCACTCCCACTGGTGAGCAAAGAAACTTCCTTCTATCCAAGTATGGTAATGGACAACACAGGAACTACACCACAGCCCAGAATACAGCAATGCCTGTAAACTGGTCTAAACTAGTCGTGGAGAGGCGGGAAAACAAGGATTATTTTTTGTTTTGTTTTTAGATAGAAACACACAGAAAATGCAGAAACAGTGATAAATCAGTTACACAGGCTAGCACACTTTAGTGGGCAGCCTCAATAGTTAAATTAAACAAACAAAAAAACTTTCGATCAAATTCGACTAAAAAGTAACTTTAAGTGCAGATTTTAAAATAATGCAGCAAACAGCTAAAAAAAAACAGTTTAAGCTTGTTTAGGGTAAGCTAGAGAAGCTATTCCAAGTGAAAAAACAGCAAAAATACTTAAATCCAGAAAGTAGTCGCTTTTCTGAGTTCTCTGTAGCTAGGACCACTCTGCAGGACCACGAGGAGCTTGTCTGAGTAGTATAGCCAGAAAAAAAGGCCCAGAGGTGGATTTTAAACAGGGAACTTCAAAAGAGCTAGAAATGGTCCAAAACTACCAATTACTACAGCTCTTGTGCTGAGGTCACTTCCTACAGGGACAGGTAGGCTGCTCAAGGCTCCCCACTCCCACTGGTGAGCAAAGAAACTTCCTTCTATCCAAGTAAGGTAATGGACAACACAGAAACTACACCACAGCCCAGAATACAGCAATGCCTATAAACTGGTCTAAACTAGTCGAGGAGAAGCGGGAAAACAAGGACTATTTTTTTGTTTTTTTGTTTTTAGATAGAAACACACAGAAAATGCAGAAACAGTGATAAATCAATTACACAGGCTAGCACACTTTAGTGGGCAGTCTAAACAGTTAAATTAAACAAACAAACAAACAAACAAACAAACTTTCGATCAAATTTGACTAAAAAGTAATTAAGTTCAGATTTTAAAATAATGCAGCAAACAGCTAAAAAAACAGTTTAAGCTTGTTTAGGGTAAGCTAGAGAAGCTATTCCAAGTGAAAAAAACAGCAAAAATACTTAAATCCAGAAAGTAGTCGCTTTTCTGAGTTCTCTGTAGCTAGGACCACTCTGCAGGACCACGAGGAGCTTGTCTGAGTAGTATAGCCAGAAAAAAATGCCCAGAGGCGGATTTTAAACAGGGAACTTCAAAAGAGCTAGAAATGGTCCAAAACTACCAATTACTGCAACTCTTGTGCTGAGGTCACTTCCTACAGGGACAGGTAGGCTGCTCAAGGCTCCCCACTCCCACTGGTGAGCAAAGAAACTTCCTTCTATCCAAGTAAGGTAATGGACAACACAGGAACTACACCACAGCCCAGAGTACAGCAATGCCTGTAAACTGGTCTAAACTAGTCGAGGAGAGGCGGGAAAACAATGATTATTTTTTGTTTTTTTGTTTTTAGATAGAAACACACAGAAAATGCAGAAACAGTGATAAATCAGTTACACAGGCTAGCACACTTTAGTGGGCAGCCTCAACAGTTAAGTTAAACAAACAAACAAACTTTCGATCAAATTCGACTAAAAAGTAACTTTAAGTGCAGATTTTAAAATAATGCAGCAAACAGCTAAAAAACAGTTTAAGCTTGTTTAGGGTAAGCTAGAGAAGCTATTCCAAGTGAAAAAAACAGCAAAAATACTTAAATCCAGAAAGTAGTCGCTTTTCTGAGTTCTCTGTAACTAGGACCACTCTGCAGGACCACGAGGAGCTTGTCTGAGTAGTATAGCCAGAAAAAAACGCCCAGAGGCGGATTTTAAACAGGGAACTTCAAAAGAGCTAGAAATGGTCCAAAACAACCAATTACTACAGCTCTTGTGCTGATGTCACTTCCTACAGGGACAGGTAGGCTGCTCAAGGCTCCCCACTCCCACTGGTGAGCAAAGAAACATCCTTCTATCCAAGTAAGGTAATGGACAACACAGGAACTACACCACAGCCCAGAATACAGCAATGCCTGTAAACTGGTCTAAACTAGTCGAGGAGAGGCGGGAAAACAATGATTATTTTTTGTTTTTTTGTTTTTAGATAGAAACACACAGAAAATGCAGAAACAGTGATAAATCAGTTACACAGGCTAGCACACTTTAGTGGGCAGCCTCAACAGTTAAGTTAAACAAACAAACAAACTTTTGATCAAATTCGACTAAAAAGTAACTTTAAGTGCAGATTTTAAAATAATGCAGCAAACAGCTACAAAAACAGTTTAAGCTTGTTTAGGGTAAGCTAGAGAAGGTATTCCAAGTGAAAAAACAGCAAAAATACTTAAATCCAGAAAGTAGTCAGTTTTCTGAGTTCTCTGTAGCTAGGACCACTCTGCAGGACCACGAGGAGCTTGTCTGAGTAGTATAGCCAGAAAAAAATGCCCAGAGGCGGATTTTAAACAGGGAACTTCAAAAGAGCTAGAAATGGTCCACAACTATCAATTACTACAGCTC